>NC_072014.1:40408695-40426195 GCF_027791375.1 Indicator indicator | reverse complement strand
AAAGAAAAAGGAAAAGGAAAAGAAAAAGAAAATGAAAAAGAAAAAGCAAAAGAAAAAGAAAAGAAAAAGGAAAAGGAAAAGAAAAAGAAAAAAAAAGAAAAAGAAAAAAAAGAAAAAGAAAAAGAAGAAGGAAAAGGAAAAGAAAAAGAAAAAGAGAAAAAGAAAAAGAAAAAGAAAAAGAAAAAGAAAAAGAGAAAAAGAAAAAGAAAAAGAAAAAGAAAAAGAAAAAGAAAAAGAAAAAGAAAAAGAAAAAGAAAAAGAAAAAGAAAAAGAAAAAGAAAAAGAAAAAGAAAAAGAAAAAGAAAAAGAAAAAGAAAAAGAAAAAGAAAAAGAAAAAGAAAAAGAAAAAGAAAAGAAAAAAAGAAAAAGAAAAAGAAAAAGAAAAAGAAAAAGAAAAAGAAAAAGGAAAAGAAAAAGAAAAAAAAAAGAAAAAGAAAAAGAAGAAGGAAAAGGAAAAGAAAAAGAAAAAGAAGAAAAAAAAAAAAGAAAAAGAAAAAGAAAAAGAAAAAGAGAAAGGAAAAACACATACCAAAAAAACTCAAACAAAAGCCACAAACAAACAAGCAAACAAAGAAAAACAAATTACAAAATCCAAATGAAAACAGGAGAGGAATGACATAAAAATTATAAATTTGCATGGAAAAACAAACAACTTAGGAGGCCATGAATTTGGAATTATTGGAACTTAGAGGAATATTTTCTTGGTTGTTGCTGGGAGGGGGATCCAGGATTGCAACTGGAAGATGGATTCCAAGCAAGATATTTGGAAATAATCAAAGAAACATCTTTTGACGAATTCATTGAGACTTAATTCTTTATTCTGTAAGCCCTTGCAAAATCCTGAGCCTTGAAATTCTCCCTTCAGTTTGTTAAACAAACTTGTGCCCTGTTCTTTAAACATGTGCACACCTTTAATCAGTATATAATATCTGTTGGAAGCATTAATGGAGTGTCATAATATTTACCAACACAGTCTTTACAACCTTATGTAATGAGAACTCACATCTCTGTTAACTCAGAGATTCACTAAATGCCTTCTGCACCTACAAAACCACTTAATTTTGCCCCACCTAAATAAAAACCGTGCTTAATATCTCCATTGCGTTTGTGTTCACTGACAGCAGTAAGAGCTGGACTAGGGCAGGCCACAGATCCCAGCATGGAATTGCAACATTGTGCTCAGACAATCACAGAATGCATTGGGTTGGAAGAGACCTTAAAAGGTCATCTCGTCCAACCCCACTGCACTAAGCAGGAACATCCCAGACTAGAGCAGGTTGCTCAGAGCTTCATCAAGCCTCACTTTGAGTATCTCCAAGGATGAGACCTCCACAACCTCCCTGGGCAACCGGTTTCAGTGTTCCACCTCTCTCATAGTAAAGACCTTCCTCTTAATGTCCAATCTAAATCTACCCTGCTCTACTTTCAGACCATTGGCCCTTGCCCTAATGCTACCTGCCCTTGTGAACCTCCCCAGCTTTCTTGTAGGTCACCTTCAGGTACAGGAAGGCCTCTCTAAGGTCTCTCCAGATCCTTCTCAGTCTGAACATCTCCAACTCTCTCAGCCTGTCTTCTTAAGTGAGGTCCTGCAGCCCTCTGATCATTTTTGCAGCCCTCCTCTAGACACTCTCCATCAGGTCCATGTCCTTCTTGTGTTGAGAGCTCAAGAGCTGAACACAGTCCTCCAAGTGAGGTCTCAGCAGAGCAGAGCAGAGGGGCAGAATCACCTCTCTCAAGCTAGTTCAGTAAATTAGAAAAACTGAAATAACACAGCAGCTGTCAGCCATTGCGACGGTCTCATCTCCTTCTTTCTATTTTCCAGCTAGAAGCAATGACCCCCCCCGGCCATCCCTACTCCACAACTCTGCTCTAGGCATTTCTAAGCCTGCTGCACCCAGCACTCAACTTCTACAACACAGAGTGTAGAAGTGAAGTCAGCTCTGCTAGAGGCCAGTATTAAGATCACTCCTGTTCAAGAACCTTGCTGCTTTAACACTGCAGCGGAGAGGAGCTAAACCTCTTGTACATTTTTTTTCATCGCATGCAAGCTGCCATCTTGTAAGAGAGGAGGAATAAACATATGGGTAGGAAATATGGTGGAATAATCACTTTCTGCACTGCTACTAGTCTGTCTGTGTAGACATCAGAGAACACATAATATCTAGCTTTCTGCATGCTGTGTTATTTCACACCGCCTCCCATCTCACACGGAAAAGGCATTTGACTTTGTCTAATACCAGCTCAACTTCTCAGAGATTTGCAACCAAGAAGAAATCAACTATTTAAAGTAGTCCTGTTTATCTCAGCACAGAGAGTGTAAATGTAAGGTATGAAGTGTTAAAAGAGCATCAACCTTGCAAGGACCAAGGAAGACAAAGGTCACACACCTTGCTTCAGTGCATGGTTTACTGTTTTCTCAAGGGGAGAAGGAAGGAAAAATTAGATTTAGTGTGCAGCAGCTAAAAAACTGCTACTTACTTGGTTCAGACTTACACTGCTCAGACTCACCTCTATGTAAATTTACAGACAGCAGTGACGCAACTTTATTAGAAGCCACAAAAACATAGCCTAGCTAAGCACAACATTTAAGAAACTAATTTTGCTTTCCTAAAGATGACATGGAGCAGACTAAACACAAAACCACAATGCAGAGATTTCTCTCCTGATTAGACAGAGATATTCAGAGAATCATAGAATGGTTGGAGTTGGGAGGTAACTTAAAGATCACAGAATCACAGAAGGTTAGGGGTTGGAAAAGACCTCGAAAGATCATCCAGTCCAAACACCCTGCCAGAGCAGGATCACCTAGAGCAGGTCACACAGGAACAGAACACATCCAGGTGGGTTTTGAGTGTCTCCAGAGAAGGAGACATCATCTTGTTGCACAGGGAAAGGGCATTCCAACAGGAAAGGATTTGGTGATAGTGAGACAAAAAACATAAGGAGCAGAGACATTACTCTGTCTGTTCTCCTATATGATTAATAAGCAAATTATATATTATCACTTCTCCTCCAACATTTCAGAAGTGTATCTGGTCTTTTTGGGAATCTATCTTAGTATGCCAAGTAGCTGCCAAGACTTCCACACTTTCCATGCAGATGATTAAACTGGTCAAAATATTGTTATGTGAAAAAATGAGTAAGTCAGAGGATAACAAATCTCTGGATTTTGAGTTGTCTGAAAAATAACTTAGAAGAAATTTGGCTGTGTGAAAAATACTCAGGATGAAATGGAGCAGAGGAGAAGACAGGTAGGAGGTCTCAAAAACCAGTCTTGCGTCACAGTGCTCAGAGGTTGGTGCTACTCTGTTGTTGAACCTATTCTTTGTTGTTCCTGTTTTGAATATTTTTCTTGTTTCTCTATTGAATAAATGTGGGTATGAAAAAACAAAACAACTTTTCTTCATATAAAAATTTACCCGGTTTTTAAAAATCTGACCGGTTTGACAACATCTCTGCCCTAGTGACCACCAAAAGTTTTCTTCTCCATTTACTGTGCACCCTGGAAGGAGAACATTGTGAATTTCAGTCACTGTCCTTCATGGTCCAAGCATGGCACATCCTCGTTGTTGCTTACCTCACGTTTTAACACAAGGAAAATGGAGCAGATCTGCTGACATCACAAGGACCTTGCTTTAGTTAATTATTACCATAAATTATATAATATATAATAAATATTTATTACATATAATCTTATTTAAAATATTTTTATTTTAATTATTATTTTTTAAATTATTTTATATTTTAATTATTTAATTAAATATATTAAATATAATATTTAACAAATAATAGTAATTATTATATTATATTAGTCACAGAATCATAGAATGTCAGGGGCTGGAAAGGACCTTGAGAGATCATCCAGTCCAACTCCCACATCAGAGCAGGTTCACCTATACCAGGTCACACAGGAGCTCATCCAGGCAGGTCTTGAATATCTCCAGAGAGGGAGACTCCACAACCCCCCCTGGGCAGCCTGTTCCAGTGTTCCATCACCCTCACAGTAGAATAGTAATAATAATAATAATAATTATTATTATTATTACTACTACTACTACTATTAATAAAGTAAAGATCCTACATGCTAATGAATATCCTGGAAGGATACATAGCTGAATGCCAAGCCCTGTCTGGATGCATTCCTGTATGACCTGCACTAGATTCTATGATCCTGCTCTAGCAGGGAGGGTTGGAATCAATGATCTCCAGCAGTCCTTTCCAACCTCTAACATCCTGTGATCCTGTGATCTAGAATATAGATACTTAATGTCATCAGATGGTTTAATGAAAAAATATGAAAGTTTTGAGTCAGACTCTTAAGCTGAGTGTGCTGGAGAGACTGAGAGAGTTGGGGCTGTTCAGTCTGGAGAAGAGAAGGCTCTGAGGTGACCTTCTTGTAGCCTTCCAGTATCTGAAAGGAACCTACAAGAAAACTGGGGACGGACTTCTTAGGCTATCAGGTAGTGACACGACTAGAGGGGGATGGAATGAAGCTGGAAGTGGGGAGATTCAGGCTGGATGTAAGGAAGAAGTTCTTCCCCATGAGAGTGGTGAGAGCCTAGAATGGGCTGTCCAGGGACGTGGTTGAGGGCCCATCCCTGGAGGTGTTTGCAGCCAGGCTGGATGAGGCTCTGGCCAGCCTGCTGTAGTGTGAGGTGTCCCTGCCCATGGCAGGGGAGTTGGAACTGGATGATCCTTGAGGTCCCTTCCAGCCCTGACTGATTCTATGATTCTATGATTCTATGATTCTATGATTCATTCATTAGAACAAAGTATTGTGGAAGCCATGAATAGGTGCAGCAGGAGCTTGGCTATCAATAGCAGAGGGATGACCAGACAGTGTCTGCAGCTTCTTCATCAAGGAATAAAGATAATAGTTTCCAGATTCATAAGCAATACTTTTCAATTATTTTTAGCTTTTCAAGCCTCCTCAAGCCATTTAAGTTCTCCTTCTAAAGCTCTCTCGTTTATAGTAGCCTGGAAGTAGATGCAAACAATTCACAGGATCACAGAATGTAGGGCTTGGAAGGGACCTCTGGAGATCTTCTAGTCCAATGTTCCTGCCAAAGCAAGATCCAGATGGATCTTGAAAGTTTCCAGAGATGGAGACTCCACAACCGCTCTGGGCAGCCTGCTCCAGAGCTCCATCACCCTCACACCATAAAAGGATTTCCTCATCTTCAGTTGGGACTTCCTGGGTTCCAGTTTGTGCCTATTGCTCCTTATCCTCTCACTGAGCATCAGTAAAAGGAGTCTGGCCCCATCCCCTGGCCTCCACCCTCTAGATCCCCTCTCACTTCTCTTTTCCAGGCTCAACAACCCCAGGGCTCTCAGCCTTTCCTCCTCACAGGGATGTCCCAGTCCCCTCACTAACTTTGTAGCCTCCACTGGACCCTCTCCAGTAGTTCCCTGTTCCTCTTGAACTGGGGAGCCCAGAACTGGACCAAATACTCCAGATGTAACCTCACTAGGACAGAAGATGACAATCTCCTTTGACCTGCTGGCCACACTGAATGTACCCCAGGAGACCATTGGCCTCTCTGGCTATGAGGGCACATTGTGGGGAACTTGTTGCCCAGCCAGGTCCTTCTCTGCAGAGCTGCTTTCCAGCAGGTCAGCCCCTCACCTGCACTGGTGCAAGGAGTTATTCCCCGCCAGGTGCAGGAATTCACCCATTTCCCTTTCCTATTTGGAGGAGCATTCCCTGGGGCTGCTCTGTCACTGTTGTGAATATTATTACAATATTCATAAAAGAACAGCTTTAAAAAAGAAGAAATCCACAACAGCAGAGCTACCAGAAACCCATTTTTGATCTGTAAATAATATCCTTTAAAAAAAAAATATATATATCAACCCCCCCTTCCAAACTTACATTTCTGAGCTTATTTTCATGATGACAGTTTCGCTACATTTGTTGAATTGTAAACCATGTAAAGCTCAGCAATAAAATGTCTGCAATCTGTAGCAGTAATGGGAGGCATGTCTCATAAACAAGATAAGTTGTTTCTTGCCAATATTGTTACACTTCATAAATACGAGCTCGAGTCTGTTTTGAGTTTCCTAGATCAGCAGCAGACTTTTCTTTTAATTAAACACAACATATAAAATATTCATTAAAGAAAAAAAAACCACCAAAAAAACCCCACAACAACAACAACCAAAAACCAAAACCAAAACAACAAACATCATTGTTTCAAAGGCATTATCCTAAATTAAATTAGAGGGCTTTTTGCCCTGAAGTTCTTGCACAAAAGAGCAATCTTGACTTCTGAGTGGACTGAGACAGCACAAGTGTCCATCAAAAACCTGTAGTGGGAAGATGGTAGCTGCCCCATGAATAAATAAACCATTTATATTTCCTGATAATGTAAGTGCTTAGATGAACTCATTCCAATTCCCAAAGACAACTCATTTCAGTTCTTCTTGTAATTAAGAAACTAGATCACATGGCAGCAAGGAAGATGCTGCCAGTCCCATTTTATGCAGCAGAAATCCTAAGTGTTTCACCTCACACTGACATAATTTATAGTCTCATTTCATTAGAGTAATACTGGATGTCTTTGGTAGAGCCATCTTTGACAGACTCTGTCCCAAAAGTACTTGGGGGTTTGAAAGTTGCCCATTTGATTGCCCAGCATCCTGGAATATGATCACAACACATACCACCTAAAGGTGCCCATTTGATTGCCCAGCATCCTGGAACATGATCACAACACATACCACCTAAAGGTGCCCATTTGATTGCCCAGCATCCTGGAACATGATCACAACACATACCACCTAAAGCCTCATTCACTAAGAATGCTGCTTCTACTTTCACAGAATTATAGAATGGTAGGAGTTGGAAGTCACCTCTGGAGATCATCCAGCCCAATCCCCCTGCAGTGTCACCTAAGGCAGGTCACACAGGAACACATCCAGGTGGGTCTTGAAAGTCTCCAGAGAAGGAGACTCCACAACCTCTCTGGCCAGCCTGCTCCAGAGCTCCAGCATCCTCACAGCAAAGACATTTTTCCTCATGTTGAGATAGAACCTCCTGTGTTCCAGTTTGTGTCCAGTGCCCTTCATCCTATCCCTGGGTGCCACTGAAAAGAGACTGGCCCCTTCTTGACACCCACCCTTAAGATATTTGTAAACATTGATCAGATCCCCTCTCAGCCTTCTCTTCTCCAGGCTAAACAGCCCCAGGGCTCTCAGCCTTTCTTCAAAAGAGACATGTTCCAGTCCTTAAATCATCCTTGTGGCCCTCCGCTGGACTCTCTCCAGTAGTTCCCTGTCTCTCTACTACTTTCATAACACAAAGCATGGATTTAGCATGGACTCCAAACCCATCTCTTCTGACCTGAGCCTCAGAGATAGTATAAGTTACAGAGACAAGGTCTTTAAATTGACAGTAAATAGGGAATCTAGGAACTGAGAATAAGCTATCCAGAAATATCTGAATAATATTTTTGTGCTATAGAACCAGCAACTCAAAACCATGGACTGTAAGCCAGTACCTACAAAAGTTTTCCTGCATGGTCAGTATGGAAACTTGCATCACTCAGCTGTAGATCTATCAAAAGAGCCAGCACCAGGATTTCCCTGTGTTACAGGGATAGGCAGAAAATAACTTCCTAAACTGATACCAACAGCTTAGTCACATCACATCATCCTTCCATGCCTTTCAATCAAAGTTTTGAACTAACTGAAATTGCTCAGTTATGGATTTGAGTGCTACACATTACTACATTGCCTTGATTGTTACTGAAGCCATTGAAACACAATTCAGACAGCAGACCTAGACTGTCAGTTTCTCTACCAAACCCATAATCTTTTCAGGTCACTGCTTGAAATGACTCTGCAAGCCAGACCAGAGTCTGCTCCAGACTGGCCAAAGCTTTATGTTGATTTAATTCGTCCTTTATGTTGATCTAATTCACCCTTTATGTTGATTTAATTCATCCTTTAGGTTGATTTAATTCTTTCCAGACAAGAAGCAGCATGAGTGTGCTGCTAAAATTTCAGGCTGCTGTGGAATTTGAGCAGAGCACAAATGGAAATATGAAATAATATGAGGGGAAAAAAAAAAATAAGGTCTTGAGATGTGCCTGTGTCTTGGGTCACTGAAAAGCAAGATGTGTCTCAAACACATATTCTACTAGTAATTTTCCAGAACGGAAATCCTCAATCAGCCCCAGATTCAAGAAAATGAAGAAAAGATGCAATAAAATCCCTGTCCTGTCAGGCTAGACAGCCTGGCACCTCGTGCAGTCCTGGACTCCCCCAGCTTTGGTGCAAGATAATGTGAACTGTTTCATTTTTGATGGTACAACAAAGGTAAGAGCCAAGGGGCTGAATGGAGAGGACATGCTCAATGGGGAGCTTCACAGACTTCCTTCTTCAGGCCATCCTCTAGAATTTGCCATGCTTCAAGCCTTAAACACATCTTTTTCACAAGAAAAAGAGGAAAAGACGAGAAAGGTAGGTTGAAGTTTTGAAATATGTCCCAAACAGTTCTGGAGAAGAGAAGGCTCCAAGAAGACCTTATTGTGGCCTTCCAATATCTGAAGGGGGCTACAAGAAAGCTGGGGAGGGACTTTTTAGGGTGTCAAGTAGTGATAGGACTGAGGGGAATGGAACAAAGCTGGAAGTGGGGAGATTCAGTTTGGATGTTAGGAAGAAATTCTTCCCCATGAGGGTGGTGAGACACTGGCACAGGTTGCCCAGGGAGGTGGTGGAAGCCTCATCCCTGGAGGTTTTTGCAGCCAGGCTGGATGTGGCTGTGAGCAACCTGCTGTAGTGTGAGGTGTCCCTGCCCATGGCAGTGGGGGTTGGAACTGGATGATCCTTGAGATCCCTTCCAACCCTGACAATTCTATGATTCTATGAATAAGAAAGCACAAAACCCCTGACCATCACCTTTATGTCTGATGGCTGATAACATTTCCGTTCATTTCACACAGCCATATGTGCAACAAGAGCTTAAAGCATCCTGTCCTCTCCATGCTGATCTGCCATGTGATTCTTCTCAGCTCACACTTCTTTCCACTTGTAATTTCTAAAGTTTTAATAACTGCCTCTTATAAGCAAGGCTCTGATTTTTCAATTTATTAAATTCCCCTTTCAGATTTCCTCCTCTTTTCTGCAAATGAACTGTTTTTATTAAAAGCAGAACTGACAATTGCTGTTTGGCAACAGCAAATGCTGATGCTTTTAGCTCACATATCCTTTCCCTAATCACTTAATTTGGCAAGGCATGGATTTTCATTCCAAATTGCTGCTCCTACCTCTGCTGATTCATTACACATGGATATGGTGCAGAAGTGAAGTCATTTTAGCAGGTTTTATAATATTGTGGCATTCCTGCATTTAAAAATCTGTTATAAAAGACAAACCACATTGGGGATATTCCTATTCCTAGTGGATTTGCATGAAAGCAAACAAGAGAGGCCATTCATATAAATGAAGTGATAAATAACTGGCAATAATCAGAACTATTGTATGGCTTGGGGATGGGAAGAAAGGCTTGGAAGGAAACTATGAAGTAGGATCCTACTGGCATAGAATCATAGAATCATTGAATCATAGAATCACAGAATCATGGAATCATAGAATCACTGAATCATTGAATCATGGAATCATAGATTTGTAGAATCATAGCGTCACAGAATGAGAGAATCATAGAATCACAGAATCACAGAATCATAGAATAGTAGGGGTTGGAAGGGACATCCAGAGATCATTAAGTCCAACCCCCCTGCCAAAGCAGGATCACCTAGGGCAGGTCACACAGGAACACATCCAAATGGGTCTTGAAAGCCTCCAGAGAAGCAGATTGTCTGGGCAGCCGGCTCCAGGGCTCCATCACCCTTACAGTAAAGATGTTTTTTCTTCATGTTGAGGTGGAACTTCCTGTGTTCCAGTTTGTGTCCACTGCTCTTTGTCTTGCCACAGGACAGCATTGAAAAGAGACTGGCTCCTTCCTCATGTCACCCACCCTTCAGATATTTGCAAACATTAACAAGACCTCCTCTCAGTCTTCTCTTCTCCAGGCTAAACAGCTCTGGGTGTCTCAGCCTTTCCTGATCAGGCATACACTGTTTATTTCCTGTGCTTGAGCTTATCAGAAGCAAATTCAACCCTGGCACAAATACTTCAGATTCCTCAAGAGATAGCAGAATAAGTTGGATAAGAACCAATTTGGTCACTGCTTCCTGTAAGCCTGAGTTATCAGACTTGATGATTTAATCACACAGTCGTTTATTTTTAGAAAAAAAGTGTAAAATTAAACATCACTCAATTCAATTGGTACCTAAAATATCACCCAACTGAGCAGTAATTGCCCTTCATCTGGATTCCCAGTGTAGGATGTTTCCCCATCAGTATCTTCCTCTAATGAAAATCTTTGAATGTTTTCAGGTTTTGAGACAAGAGAGCTATAAAAGCTGTCAGTCCTGTCCTTTCCATACTCCATGAGCTGTGAAATCACCAGATGGATCCTCTTTGTTTACCCTAAAACCTGAAGGAGATTTCTTCAAACCAAATTTCAAGCTAGGGAGGTGGTGGAGGCGTCATCCCTGAAGCCATTCAAGATCAGGCTCCGTGGGGCTATAAGCAACCTGACCTAGTCGTAGGGTTGGATGAGATGACCTCTAGAGGTCCCCTCCAGCCCACTGTATTCTACGATTCTATGATTGTAAATGACTCTGAAAGGATAGAGGCACATCAATTCACTTTGTACTTCAACAGGCTGTAACCAAATTCATGTTTTCTCTCTCCTTTTCAATACACTCAAAGCTGATGCTGGTGGAGGGGAGTAATGATGGACAACCCAGATGGCTGGTAGGCTGTGGGAGCAGGGACTTCAAAGAGCAGATCTGTCCTTCTCTTAGGACCACACATCCATCAGTGAGGCAATATTAAACTCATGTTTGGCTGAGAAACACAGGATTTCAAGCCTGGTAGCTCCAAAGAGGGACTAATAGGTTGCAATGCAAAGAAGCTGAGTCCAGACACTTAATACTTCTGCACATTGTTTTCATCTCACAGAGCTTTAGAGAGTTACCACCTTCCCTGATAAAAGCTTGAACAAAAGCTGAGCTTCTTAAAGTCAAGATTTTATGTTGGCTTTGGAGGATATTTTTGTCCCATCAAAGTCTTTCTCTTCTCCTGAGCAAATACAAGCTCCCCAGTTTCTCATTCTCAGGTGTCTACCCTTTTCCAGGCTACCCAGACAAGTCTGGTTCTTGATTTGGTATTCTTCAAAAGGCCATAAATATTTGCATCATGTGAAATAGTGATTCACCAAAGATATTTAATTACAGGGTAAACTGAGAGGATTATTACTTATGTTGTCAAATTTAGTTTGGATGCAGGTCTCCTCCATAGCACAGAATGTAGCCATCACCACCTTCAACCACAGCTTCACTGAAGCAAGAGTTTGGCCAGGTAAGGATCCCTTATGTCCTGGCTTGTGTCCTGTTCTGTTATTTGACTTCCCAGCTCAGGCTCTGCTCAGTGAGGCACTTCCTGAAGTTCAGGACAGCTTGGCACAGCCAGGAGCTGCTTCTAGCAAGGAGAAGCTGATGGGGAGAGGTCCTGCCAAGGGCTGGCTGCGGAACAGCTCTGCCTGAGACTTTGTCTTCAGACCAACGGCACTGACACATCTTGGGGGGCAGAGGTGGCACCTGTAGGGGGGAGCAGACAGAACAAGTGACCCTCAACTGCCCAACAAGGGACTGAAGCCCATGGAGGGCATCTTCAGAAGCAAGCTGAGGGATCCCCAGGGTCAAGCCTCTTCTTCAATGACTGGTGTACAGGGAGGATTCTGTCACTTATGCCTTCAATCCTAATCCATGCATTCCTGAATCCAGTTCCCAAATCCACCTCCTCAACCTGCTTCTTATCTGCTTCTGAGTCCAGTTGGGAACTTGCCCAGTGCCTGCCTCCAGCATCAGTGGTGCTGATGCTGCTGTCATTGCCATCAGGGGTTGGGTTCTCTATTGGCCTATGTCTCTTTGTCTCTATTTCTTTGGACTTTTCTTCTTCCCATCCCAGATGCTTGAGTTTCCTTCCCACCCCATCAGTCTCTCTCCCTTCTTCCCTTTAGGGAAGGAGAGGAGTCCATGAAGAGTGTGCTGATTGGAGGTGGCTGTCCCTACAGCGAGGGCTGATACAACCCAGGGCAATGTTAAGGACTTTGCTGAAGGAGTTTGACACAGAGAGCTTCAGCCTTCAATTTTCCCTGTTCAGTCCACCAACACAGTGCTCACACTGATAGAATCAAATCAGAATAAATTACTCTTTTTTTACTGATTGTTATTTATCTTGAGTGGCTCTGAACTGTGTTTTTGCCAATCTAAATAACAACCAAATTAACTTTGGTGTTTTGATTAGCACAGAGAGAGCCTTGGGCTGATGATTCTCTTATCCAAATAACGTTTTTACTCAACAGCTTTAGCATAGCATTTTCATGAGCTAGAACCTGCAGAGCATTTAGCAAACTGTGAAGATCTGGTCAGGCATTGGAACAGGATGCCCAAAGAAGTGGTAGAGTCACCATCCACAGAGGTGTTTTAAAAAAAACCCTGTAGACATGGCACTTCAGGACATGGTTTAGTGGTCATAGTGGTGCTGGGTTGATGGTTGGACTTAATGATCTTAGAGGTCTTTTCCAACCTTAATAATTCTATGATCTACCAATATCAAAACACAATCAGCAGCTAGAAATGATAGAATCTTAGAAAGCCTTGAGTTGGAAGGGACCTTGAAAATCATCTAGTTCCAACCCACCTGCCATGGTGGGGGTTGGAACCTCCTACTAGACCAGGTTGCTCAAAACCTCATTCAGCCTGGTTTTAAACACTTCCAGCAGGGATGAGACATCCACAACTTGTCTGAGCAACCCATTCCAGTGCCTTACCACATCTTCTTCCAAAGAACTTCTTCCTAATGTCTAACCTAAATCTGCCCTGCTCTAGTTCAAAACCATTGCCCCTTGTTCTGTCACCACAAGTCCTTAGACAAAGTCCCTCTCCAGCTTTTCTGTAGCCTTCCTTCAGGTATTGGAAGGCAGCTATTAGGTCTCCCCAGAGCCTTCACTTCTCCAGGCTGAAAAAACCCAACCCCCTCCACCTGTCCTCACAGGAGAGGTGCTACAGCCCTCTGATCATCTTTGTGGCCCTCCTCTGGATCGTCTCCATCAGGTCTATGTCCTTCTTGTGCTGAGAGCTCCAGAACTGGACACAGTACTCCATGTGGGGGCTCACAAAAACAGAGTAGAGGGGCACAGTCATCTCCCTTGACCTCCTGGCCACGTATCTTTGGATGCAGACCAGGACAGGGTTGGCAAATCAGCTGTTGTCCCATTCTGCAGATGTCCCAAGCAGCAGGTGGAGAAACTTCAGCAGAGCCCCACAGAAAGTTCTTAGCAGAATGCATATAGTGACTATTTCTGTAAAATGTGGGGATCTGTTTAACAGGGAGCCCATAAAGCTTCCAGATGAAATGAAGCCTGCTGGTAATTACTGTGATGACTCAAGGACTGTTCCAGCAGGTGTGTAAGCGGAGTCACACCTACGGAATAGGAATGGGAATACGAAATTGCCTTTTTATTACTGTGCTAGTTAGGCAAACAGTCATTTAGGAAAACACAGACTAAAAGTTTCTGCCAAGTTAAATACTTTCTAGCATAGTAACTATTATTAAAAAATGTTGAAGCAAATCCCCAGGTGTCTTTATTTTTCCTGAACGTCTCCGATATGCCTCTGCACGATCCTAATAAACAGCTCCTCATAAACCTTCTGCTACAACTATATTAAAGCAGGGAGCCTACAACAGGTTGTAGCTGGGTGGAGGATTCTGTGTGAGTAGCTGGGAAAGGAAGGAATCTCTGGATTGCTTCACTCTGCGGTTAGGAGCGAGGCAAAATTCTCACAGGGTTGGGGTGGAGTCGCTGGGGCCAGGAATTCTCCACATGATGGATGTGGGATCAAGGAGCACCGGTGATAGTTTTCAGCTGGACCAAAGTCCAACTCAGCAACGTTTCCCAAAGTTACAAAATTTTACTTCCATCAATTCTAAATATATGTGGAGCTAAATATAGTAAAGCTCCACTTGACAAATCATGGCTCGAGCTACCATACACTCGGTCTCAGTCTGCGCACCAGCTGTGGGTAAAAATGTGCTGAAAAGTAGAACATTTTGTCTCTTTTCATTTATCAAACATTCAGTTGCAAACACAGAGTCATCTGTTTAAGAAGAGCTGAGAATCTGTTAAAATTATTCATTTGATGGTTTTCTGTGAATTTAAAGCACAATTTGCTCTGGAATTTCAATTCTCAGGTAACTTTTTTTATGGCTAATGCTTTCAGTCAAAAAAAAAAGAAAAATCAACTTTGGTCTTTTTTTATTAAAAAAGTACTTTTTTTTTTTTTTTACATCTTTTTCGTTTATTTGCTCAAATAAGGAATTAATTAATATAAGCAATGTCATTTGGCTAGACAGTTGTAAAACACATATCTGCAGATTAATGAATCAGCCTTGCTGCCAGGATAAATTGGAATATTCTTTTCTTTCTTTTTACTATAAGTTATCACGCCTTACCAACTTTTCCATCCTTCACAAGGAAGCATTTCCATGCTTATACACTTAACTAGGGCCTTGAATAAATCTACCTGATCAAGAATAAGGTGACACAGGACCCAGGGAGACTCCAGATCAAAAGTTTTAAGCAGATCTAGGACTTTATTTCCTCTTTGAACCTGCAAGAATACTAAGGGATGGTGCAAGAGTCTATCAGACTGGTAATCCTTTGTAAGCCAGATAATATTTTCACTGTCTAGAACACAGTTCTCTGTATCTGAACTGCTTCTGAATAGTCTCTTTAAGGCCAAGAGAAAGAAATAAGCTGACCTCAGAGGGCTGGAGCACCTCTCCTATGGAGACAGACTGAGAGAGTTGGGGCTGTTCAGTCTGGAGAAGAGAAGGCTCTGAGACGACCTTATTGTGGCCTTCCAGTATCTGAAGTGAGCTACAAGAAAGCTGGGGAGGGACTTTTTAGGGTGTCAGGTAGTGATAGGACTGGGGGGAATGGAACAAAAAAAGAAGTGGGTAGAATCAGATTGGATGTTAGGAAGAAGTTCTTCACCATGAGGGGGATGAGACACAGGCACAGGTTGCCCATAGAGGTGGTAGAATCCTCATCCTTGGAGGTTTTTAAGGCCAGGCTGGATGTAGCTCTGCTCACCTTGATCTAGTGTGAGGTGTTCCTGCCCATGACAAGGGGGGTTGGAGCTGGATGATCCTTGAGGTCCCTTCTAACCCTGACAATTCTATGATTCTGTGATATTCCCTTGCTGGCTGTGTCCCATTCAAGCTTGAGTCTACTCCTCATGATCCCTCTTCTTTGCATATTCCCCTAACATTTTGCTCTCCTTTTCTTTCCACTCATGATTCAAATGTGTTTATCCTCTGCGATCTTAAAAATGCCTGATGCTACCTGTGCTCTTCTCAGTACCCCTTCCTCCATATTTCTCCTTTTTTCTCATTTTTATAATTTTTTCTCCTTTTTCCTTTTTTTTGTTTCTTCTCTATTTCTCCTCCTTTTATTGAATTCTTTGGATCTGCTTTGCCACATTTCCCTGGTGTCCCTTCCCCTTAACTCTATTCCAGATTGCCTCTCTTCACTTTTTTCCCCTAGGACTTATTTCCAAGAACTACTTTCCAAGCACAGGAACACTGCAAATCTCCCTTACTTCTTCAAAATATAGAAGCACAGAATCACTTGGAAACATTTTGGTTGGAAGAGAGCTTTAAGATCATCGAGTCCAGCCCTACACTTAGAATCACAGAATCATAGAATTGTCAGAGTTGGAAGGGACCTCAAGGATCATCTAGTTCCAACTCCCCTGCCATGGGCAGGGACACCTCACACTAGAGCAGGTTGCTCAGAGCCACATCCTGGCTAGGCTTAAAAACCTCTAGGGATGGGACTTCCACCTCCCCAGGCAACCTGTTCCAGTGTCTCACCACCCTCATCGTGAACAATTTTTTTCTAACATCCAATCTGAATCTACCCACTTCTAGTTTTGCTCCATTCCCCTTAGTCCTATCACTACCTGACACCCTCAAAAGTCCCTCCCCAGCTTTCTTGTAGCCCCCTTCAGATACTGGAAAGCCACAATAAGGTCTCCTTGGAGCCTTTTCTTCTCCGGACTGAACAACCCCAACTCTCTCAGCCTGTTCCAGAGGACCATTTAGAAAATTGCTAGTTGGAACAAACTCTAATCAAGCCTGAGACTGTTATAACTTTTTTTGACAGATGAAGTATAAATAATATAGATTGTATTGAAAAGCCCAGAAATGTACTGGGTATTATTTACTTTAATGGCATATATATGGCCCCCAAGTGAACATAATAAACTGTGACAATTTAATTTGTGCTCCATCCCAAGAGAAGGATTTGAGATGTCTGTAATATCCAGAAAATCTATTCCAAATCACCCAGCAATAGGCTGATTATTTGAACTATGTCACTGCTGGGTCATAGGACAAATGACACTTGTCACAGGACAAATGACCCAACAGTGACAGCACTTCCAGGTCACCACTAAACCAAGTTTTCTTTTTAAACTCCAAACCCAGTATGACTTCATCTTTTTTTCTAAGCCACCAATTGCCTACTTTCCTTGCTGATTTTTTTTTTTCCTGACCTAAGTTTCCAAGGCTCCATCACCTTTTTACTCCTCTCCACTCTCTAGATGAGGAGGAGCCTTCAAGACACCCCTACATGAGGTTTTTCGTAAGCAGCTTTGACATATCTTTACACCTGATGACAGCATCCCACTCAGCTACCTCCTCATCCTCTCCCAAACACTTCCCAAAAACTCACAGCGTTCCCAGTGACAGGAAAAAGAGTTCACCAAAGTGCTGGCACTCAGCTGCTCTGCGAGTGAACCTCCTACGCCCTCTGACAGAAATAAACAACAACAGGCAGAAGTATTGCTAGGAAACCATATGCTTCAGATTTTTTGGCTATCACCACAAGAATCACAGAATCACAGAATGTTAGGGTCTGGAAGGGACCCTGAAAGATCATCCGGTCCAACCCCCCTGTCAGAAGAGAATCACTTAGAGTAGGTCACTCTGGAACGCATCCAGGTGGGTTTTGGATACCTCCCAAGAGGGGCTTTTGAGTCTGGAGAAGAGAAGGCTGAGAGGGGATTTAGTAAATGTTTATAAATATCTGAGGGCTGGGGGTCAAGAGGGAGGGGACAGGCTCTGCTCACTTGCACCCTGGCATAGGACAAGGGGCAATGGATAGAAACTCCAGCACAGGAGGTTCCACCTCAACATGAGGAGGAACTTCTTCAGTGTGAGGCTCACAGAGCACTGGAAGAGGCTGTCCAGAGAGGTTGTGGAGTCTCCTTCTCTGGAGACTTTCAAGATCTATCTGGATGTGTTCCTGTGTGACCTGTGCTAGATTCTATGGTCCTGCTCTGCCAGGGGGGTTGGATTT